>NC_092172.1:1404220-1446720 GCF_045791955.1 Oncorhynchus clarkii lewisi | reverse complement strand
TAGACAAAGGAGGAGGAGAAACAGGTAGGAAGGGCACAGACAGTCGGTGAAGCCGAGGCTCAAACCCCCATGGCCATGGAGGGTATGTTTAGTCCGCAGTCAGGAGTGTTAATGTGGTGCCAGACTATTGCAATATTGTAATAGATTCTGCTTACTAGTTTGTAGTAGTGCACTATATGAGGCATAGGGTGCCATTTGGGATGCAGGTATATTTTTCAGTCCACATACAGTTCATCCCTGCACCAGAAACCCATTCTGAAATGCATTCTCTGCAGACGTATAAACAGCAGAATGAAATTGGGATAGGGAGAGGAAAAACACAAACTCCGATGCTCTGGGCTGATTGCCTACTCGCGGGTCAGAGCCCCGGTGTCCAAACCACTGATGTTTTTGAGATGATCTGGCGAGTTCGGGAATCAGTGGGAAAAGACTCCTGGATTATTACCAGATGGGAAAGAGGCCCGGCGAGCTCCTTTCCTGTTCCTCCACTCAGCCTCCGCCTCCTGTTCATGAACTCGCCAGGCCATGGCTACATCCCAAATGGCATGCTATTCCCTACATAAGGCACAACTTTTGACGAGAGCCCTATGGACCCTGGTCAAAAGTAGTGTACTACATAGGTAATAGTGTGAGAGCGAGAGAAAGCGAGTGAGAGAGGCAGAGAGAGAATGAGTGCACAGTTACACCACAACACCCCTAAAAAAAAAAATCACATGGCTCCCCCCCCAGTGGCACCCCCTCCCGCCTCCAAACCGAACAGGAGAATCGAGAAACCTCCTGCACCCTTTCTCTGGTATGCCCCCACGTTGGCCTGTGCTCCTGTGGAATTCACATAAACCAAAGCTAATATTGATACACCTGCTGTCGGAAAAAGAAAAATACATACCTGGCTTTTCGTAAAACCAACTTATATTCATATTTCAGCTAAAAACCTAATTGAATAATGTTACAAATTAAAATGGGTGTCAAGCACATTGGATATGACAAGTGAGTTAGCTAGCTAGTAGTCTCCGAAATCATGCATAATTACATCAGATACCCGATTAAGTTCTGAGGGGAAATGTATGAGAAAATGTGCTAGAACGAGGAGCAGAAGCAGGGCGGTAGCTCCTCCCCCTTCTCTCTGCAAGTTTCAGTCAAGTCTACGGGCCCCCTCCCCTTCTCAATTTCGAAAGATGCGCATGCCACAAAGGATAAGCTAGGTAGCTACTCGACTGTCTGTCATTCATTCCTTTGTTCCACTGCTGAGGAACTCATGAACTGCCTGCAGGGAGATGATACACACACCGGCATAGAATTGGATACAACAGAAACTGAAACTCTCTGAAACTGTCATATTCCCTCTAGTATACCACATTGAAGCATTAGAAGGGTCGGGACCGTGTGACATGATGTACAGTATGAGAGTAGATTATTTTATCAGTAGTTCGAGGAGAGACAAACCATCTTCAGTGGCCTTGTGATCAGCGTCCACCTGAAATTGGAAGGTTGGGCGTTCAATCCCCAGTCGAGCCATACCAAAGCCTCTAAAAATGGAAACGGATGCCTTTCTGTTTGACACTTAGAATTAAAAAGATAGATTGGGGGTTAGGGCCATGCGAAAGACTAGTGTCCTGTCCAGAGGGCGTGCTTGTACATCAAGCGGCATCACACTACAGAAACAGGAGATACCCTATGGGCAGTTCTGGCTCAGACAAGACTTATCTGTTCAAATCTTACTTTTCACCCCTATGATAGATTGTTACATAGACCCATCATTTTTGACTCAATAATCCTGAGCTGAGCAGGCCTGATAATGGACAAAAGGATATGAGTGTGTGTAGGTATGTTAGTTTTGTTCATTTTGTGAGGAGAGACGTGGAGAGGAAATAGTAAGGGAATGAAAATGTGTGAGGTGTATGCATGTAGGAGTACGTGTGGATGTGTGATTGTGGTAAGGAGTGATTGAGGGTGAGATAAATATTGAGCACAGTGAGCATGTGTGTGTAACTTAAAGATACACTGTCAAACATTTGTATAATTACAGCCAATAGTTTTGAAAGTAGCGCCCAGGAGCCGAATGTGGTCTACGAAAATTGCGTACTACGTCACAAACAGTGCCTTCGGAAAGTATTCAGACCCCTTGACCTTTTCCACATTTTGTTGTTACAGCCTTACTCTAAAAATGTCATATGATTTTTTCCCCTCATCAATCTACACACAATACCACATAATGACAAGCAAAAACAGAATGACTGTTTTGCTAATTTATAAAAAATTAAATTAAAATAAAAACATTGAAACATCACATTTACATAAGTATTCAGACCCTCTACTCAATACTTTGTAGAAGCACCTTTGGCAGTGATTACAGCCTTGAGTCACCGTAGGGATGGTGCCAGGTTTCCTCCAGAAGTGACGCTTGGTATTCAGGCCATAGAGTTGAATCTTGTTTCTCATGGTTTGAGAGTCTTTGGGTGACTTTTGGCAAACTCCAGGTGGGCTGTCATGTGCCTTTTACTGAGGAGTGGCTTCCGTCTGGCCATTCTACCCTAAAGGCCTAATTGGTGGTGCTGAAATCATTGTCCTTCTGGAAGGTTCTCCCATCTCCACAGAGGAACTCCTTTGGGTTCTTGGTCATCTCCCTGACCAAGGCCCTTGTCCCCCGATTGCTCAGTTTGGCCCGGGTGGCCAGCTCTCGGAAGAGTCTTGGTGGTTCCAAACTTCTTCCATTTACGAATGATGGAGGCCACTGTGTTCTTGGGGACCTTTAATGCTGCCAACATTTTTTGGTACCCTTCCCTAGATCTGTGGCTTGACACAATCCTGTCTCGGAGCTCAACGGACAATTCCTTCAACCTCATGGCTTTGTTTTTGCTTTGGCATGCACTGTTAACTGTGGGACCTTATAAAGAGCCGTGTGCCTTTCCAAATCATGTGGTACATTCAATTGATTGGACAAGTGGACTCCAAGTTGTAGAAACATCTTAAGGATAATCAATGGAAACAGGATGCACCTGAGCTCGTTGCAAAGGTTCTGAATATTTGCAAAAAAAAATCAATATGGGGTATTGTGTGTAGATTGCTGAGGAATTTTGATTTATTTAATACATTTTAGAATAAGGCTGTAACATAACAAAATGTGGAAAAGGTCAAGGGGTCTAGGGCACTGTATGTGCATATATGTGCACCACGTCATTGCTCTCTCTCTCTCTCTCTGCTGTGTCCACTGAGCCGTTGGTCTGCCCTGCAACCTCATTGGATAACACTGGGCAGGCCTCTTGCTAGCCGTCACTCAAATGGCAAGGGGCAGAAGCTCATTGGCTGAAACTCGATTTACTAGGGGGCTGGTGCACGTGGGGAAAATGTAGCGGAAAAAAATGGCACCCATGGATTTCGTGGATAATTGAGGTAAAACAGTAATTCTGCTCATAGACTATGCAGGTTTAAACTACACTTTCACACATCCAGCCCAAAGTGGGAAGTCTAAAAAATAAGCCAAAGTACCATTCAATCTCTTTAGGTATGATGCTCGGCCTTGATGACAGATGTGTGTGTGTGCCATTGAGTGTGTATGGGGCATATGGGTCCTGTATGTGAGGATAAGATTGAGATTGCTTGCTGCTAACGAATGCATGCACACAGATGATCTTCTACTCTAGCCCATTCAGGGTTGGACAGGAAAGGAGAGGAAAGACAGGCAAGATGGAAGGAAGTCATATAAGGCCCCGGGAGGACCAACAGGAAGCTGTAGCAACTAAACCAGACTTCTTTCCCAACCTATCCCATGAGGTCTTTGCCCTGGAGCAAGCTCAGAACCCGTATTCATCAACAGTCTCAGAGTGCTGATCTAGGAACATGTCCTCCCTGTCCATACTAGTCTAATCTCAGTGAGATGTCAGAGATCAGTGTCTTGGGCTTGGCACCGCTATGGTATTTGCCAACTCCACCCCTACATCCACCACCACCACAATTCCTCCCCCCACTGCTATTCTTCCCTCAGACCCTTTTGATGAGCCACAGTGTACCCCCCTCTGGTCCAAGTGAGCCCTGGATCAAGCCCTGCTAATGGGGTTGGCTCAGGACATGGAGGGCTGGCAGGAGAGGAAGGTGAGGGAGATGGAGAAGGGGTGGGTGGGTAAGGGGAGCAAGAGAAAGGGAGAGAGAAAGTGAGGTGAAACCAGAGAGAGAGAGAAAGCAAGAGGGGAGGGCAAGGAACGAAGGAAGCCAGTTGGACAGACATGGACAACCAGGGAAAGAGGAAAAGAGAGGGAAGAGGAAGTAGGGTGCATCCCATGGCCTCCGCTGAGGGTAGTCACCCCAATGGGCTCTCAGGGGACGGAGGGCTGTTCCCCGTGTTGCACAACACATTCTTGTTCTCATCCGGCTCGAAGGACCGTTCCCCCACAGCCGGGGAAACGTTAGGGTAGGGTTTTTAACATCCCAAGTTAGTTGACTGTAAATCTCTCTGGATAAGAGGATCTGCTAAATGACATGAGTTTAATGTCACATGAAACATAGTAACTAGAATGTACATTAAAACAACTCTTTTGTGGTGGGGTCTTGCCATGCAAAGATCAAAGGTCAAGGGTCAAGATTCTGGTCTTGGGCCGGACATTAGTTCTGGAATGGTGGGATTAAAACTGCCCCAGATTAATCTCTGCTGGGGGACAGACAGGGAGAGAGAACACATGGGGAAAGAGAAAAGGACAGAGAGAAACAGAGACAGAGAGACAAAAAGAGAGAGGAAGAGAGATAGAAAAAGATAAATACAAAGACGGAGAAAGAGAGAGACCGAAAGAGAGCGTGAGACGGAGGCAAAGAGAGAAAGCCTCCTCACTAATCTGTCATCTGCCCCCTACCCATGTCAGATGCCCACTAGTATTGATGTTGTCGCACCAACTGGGCTAGGCACAACAATCTACTCCCCACTTACAGCCATCCAGAACAGCCTATGATCCAAGATCATAAGACTTGGACACAAGTACAACACACCTTCAATCAAAACAAATACATACACAATCAGGTTGTACTGTAATATCCTTTCATATACTTTTTGAAAAATGATTAGTTGTTAGTTACAAACACAATCAATAGATTTGATTTACTTTCTTCGCTGCCCAGCCAAACCTCTTTTTTTTTCTTATGTCGGTCTCTCACTCACTTTCTCTCCTCTTTCTCTTTCACTGTGCAGTGTATGGAGGTAGTGCCACGGTTGAGTTTGGCCCAGTGTGAGCATTTTGTGTGCACATGGCAGCCATATGTAGACATTTCTACAGCACTGCAGAAGCCAACAGAGACCTGAATTCCACTGCATCTATCCTAATGCCATCAGCACTCATTTCAAATGTCACCCACGTTGTCCCCAAACAACCTTACACTTTGGCTCTTTTGCCAGGAATCTCAAGAGGCATTTCACCTAACCACACTGGCATCACAACAAACCAGCACACCACAGACAAGCATACACATATGCAATGCGAGCACGCACACTTACACACCCCCCACAGCATTTACAGAATTACAGAGAGAGCCCATTTTCAATTATCCAAATGTGAGAGCAATTCTGTTTTGATGATTAAATGTTATTACCCAAGATGGAATTGCCAGAAAAACAAAAAATGTACTGTCCCCACTCCACCCAGAGTAAAATTTTCACACGTGGCATATAAATCATTGGCGTGTGCGTGCTGTGAAAACGACACTGGGAAGAAACCATTTAAGTCAATTAATGGAAGCTAAACATTCTGTATCAGGAAATGCTGTGGCCTGCCCTAAATGGCTATTGTGATGAGTGGTATCCATTAACTTCTCTGATGTGGTCTCCATTATACTTGTCCAAATCAATTGCAATTGTTCCCAGGTTCCTTTGGATTTGTTTGAGAGTTAGCGAACGGAAGGATCTCGAGAGGTTAGACCGAGAAGGTTGTAAAGAACCAAGAGGCACAAAGCCCAATATGCTGTGGTCTTGACATAAGAATGACATCAGTTAGCGAAATATGACACAATGTCCTATGCCTGTACTTCATGGTATCTGTGGACCAATCGGTGATGGTGTATGAAGATCAACATGGTTGAATCAATAAATGTATTTCTTGCAGTGTTTTACTCAGCTGGCACTACAAAATGTCGAGTGGCATGAGTGTACATATCCGACACCGACTCTCAGTATCTCTAATAAAACAGGTGTCGGCCCCACTTTATATCGATAGTCCCATATCTGTTGACAAGCAACTGCTTGCCATGGTTACAGTTAGGTTTAGAGTAAGGGTTAAGATAAGGTTTAAGTTTAGGATAAGTGTTAAGGTTAGGGCTAGGGTTCTGGGATAGTTAGTTGAAATGTTGTTGACAGTTACTGAACATCTACAAATGATCTATTTGGGACTATCCAAATAAAGTGTTACTGGGGTGCCAAAACATTTTAGAACTAAATCTATATAGTGACTTCTCTGGGAGACACCATTTGTGGAGTTCCAGGCCCCCTGAAAAACATACAGAGATGGTTTGCTCCGCTGTTTGGCCCAGATATGTCACTCCTACTCCAAACTCCACCAAAGCTTAGTTCTCTTTGTGAAAAAAGGAGCTGCATTTCATAATAATAATCCCTCACTCCCGGTGACATGGAAACACACTCAGTTATGTTTTTCATTACATTTTCCCCCACTACTTTCTCCCTACTGTGTTGTGCTAAACTTCAGCTCAACATGACCTCAGTTTTGGTGTAAAGTCCTACAGGCAGATGATCAGATATCCAATTGACTAGATGTCTGGTGAACAAGTAAAAAATGTCAGCAATTTGATTGCAGGATCAAACCAGGTATCCAGATAACTATACCAGTAGGTAAGACCATTTAAGCAGATGCCCATACAGACGACCTGTCAACCAGTTGGCCATACATCAAGACCAGTTGAGCTAACCATTTGTCTAAAAATTGGTTGACTCAAAATTTGATTAACAAGACTATTGAGTGATTCGATGTGAAACCCAGACCAAAAAAATATTTGGGGGATTTTCACGCACATTTAATCCATAGAATGGTCCTTTGGAGGAAGGCTTGTTGACATATACTTAAAAAATATATAAACGCAACATGTAAAGTGCTGGTCCCATGTTTCATGAGCTGAAATAAAAATTCCCGAAATTCTCCATACGCACAAAAAACATCACTCTCAAATTTGGCGCACAAATTTGTTTTCATCCCTGATAGTGAGCATTTCTCCTTTGCCAAGATAATCCATCCACCTGACAGGTGTGGAATATCAACACTGATTAAACAGCATGATCATTACACAGGTGAACATTGTGATGGGGACAATAAAAGGCCATTCTAAAATGTGCAGTTGTCACACAACACAATGCCACACGTCTCAAGTTGAGGGAGCATGCAATTGGCATGCTAAATGCAGGATTGTCCAACAAAGCTGTTGGCAGATAATTGAATGTTAATTTCTCTACCATAAGCCACCTCCAACATTGTTTTAGAGAGTTTGTCAGTACGTCCAACCAGCCTCACAACCGCAGACCATGTGTAATCACACCAAACCAGGACCTCCATATCCAGCTTCTCCACCTGCTGGATTGCCTGAGACCAGCCACCCGGACAGCTGATGAAACTGAGGAGTATTTCTGTCTGTCATAAAGCCCTTTTGTGGGGAAAAACTAATGTTGATTGGCTGGGCCTGGATCCCCAGTGGGTGGGATCCAATTACAATCTTGTCTCATCGCTGCAACTCCCCAACGGGGAGGCGAAAGTCGAGAGGCGAAAGTCGAGTCATGGGTTCTCCAAAACATGACCCGCCAAACCATGCTTCTTTTTTTTTCTTGAAACACCGTACATCTAGCGACCTGGTCAGCGTGCACTGCACCCAAGGATATCCCTGCCGACCAAACCTTCCCTAACCCGGACGATGCTAGGCCAATTGTGCGCCACCCCATGGGCCTCCCGGTCGCGGCCGGCTGCGACAGAGCCTGGGCTCGATCCCAGAGTCTCTGGTGGCACAGCTAGCACTGTGAGGCAGTGCCTTAGACCACTGTGCCACCCGGGAGCCCCAAACCACGCTTCTTAACACCTGCCCGCTTAACCCGGAAGCCACCATTACCATTCAACTGACGACTGAAGTCAGGCTGCAGGGGCTCGGCCACCACAAGGAGTCGCTAGAGCACGATGAGTGCCACCGGCCAAACCCTTCTCTAACCCGGACGACGCTGGGCGAATTGGGCGCCACCCTTCGGGACTCCTGGTCACGGCCAGTTGTGGGATCGTAGTGACGCAGCGGTCTAAGGCACTGCATAACAGTGCTAGAGGCATTACTACAGACCCTGGTTCGATTCCAGGCTGTATCACAACCGGCTGTGATTGGGAGTCCCATAGGGCGGCACACAATTGGCCCAGCGTCATCCGGCTTAGGGTTTGGCCGGGGTAGGCCATCATTGTAAATAAAAATGTGTTCTTAACTGATAAATAAATATTTTTAAAAGATGGCTGGAATGGTAGGAAAGTTTGCATGCTTCATCCCACTTCTCCCATCATCTGATTTCTCCCTCCACAAGCCTCCACTGGTGTATATACTGTAGTATAGGCTTGCACAACGCTCTTCCTGGAGCCCTAGGATTTCAGGCCAACCCAAATTTTTTAGCACATCTGATTCTACTTATCAGCTGCTCACCAAGACCTTGATCACGTTCCCCTGCTCAGACGTTGCATGCATCAACCAAATGGTTGCATGTCATCAGCTGTGCAGTCGGCCTCCAGATTGCTATAATATATGATGTGGTTAGTTGATTCGTATAATAGCTGGAACAGGATACCTGGAAAGGAGTCAAACGTGTTTGATACAGTTCCATTTATTCCATTCCAGGCATTACAATGAGCCCGTCCTCCTATAGCTCCTCCCAACAGCCGCCACTGTATGTAAAATACCTATCCAGGCATTGTAAGATCTGGTATGCGCCAGCAACGTCTGAGCAGGGAAACACAACCTTTAACTAGCTGAATCAGGTATGTTAGGTTAAGGTTGGGCAGCCCTGCTGTTGTTGATGATGGAAATATGTTTTTCTCCCCAACTCACCACCAGTTCAGAGAAACGTGCGTGTAGTTCCTCGGCCGGGGGCATGGGGGCACTGAACTCCAGCAACTGCAGGGGCACGCTGTCCTTCAGGTTGATCTCCAGGGGCTCGCTGCTGCCAAAGCAGCACAGGAACCCCAGGGCGGGGCGCGTCCGCTTCCGCGGGGGCATCGTGGACCACTGGATAGTAGGGGACGAGAGGGGTAAGGGGGGGGGGGAGTAAAGGGGTGGTGAGGCTGCTATCTAGGGGGCATGATCTGAAAGACAAGAGAGAAAGAGAGGTAAGGCTAGAATTAGGGCTAAACAACCCAAGAGGGTGGCTTGTCATGGCAACATTGTGTTGAGAACTTCACAGCCTGAAATACGCAAAGATATAGTCTTGTACAATCACAGAACCTACTAAGGAGTAAAAAAAAAAACAGGCATAATAATATATGGATACTGTGAATCAATATTACAGCCTCATCTGCAATCATGTTGATAGCCATATCCTCTTCCCTGACTCACCTTTTATATTTTCTTTCCAATTTGTTGTACTGGTATATAATGGGACACAAGGTTTGCCAGATCTTCCCCCAACAATATTCCTAGGTAAGCAGGTTACAGTAAGTTGCCATAAATCCGTGAATGAAGGGCCAGCGAGAAAGTAAAAAGTGAAGAAGGCTTCACTTCCAGAAAACCCTCTCACTGAGCCAAGAATGATGATGCGTTTCTTTCTATAAAACCACACTGAACCCCTCACCCATGTCCACTCAAGGGGCCAGACTATATTCCCCACCTTCTCGCTCTATCCATCCCTCCATGTCGCGCAGGGGGTATAAGGGAAGGGATGGGCCACAGCGGCCTGAGATGCGGTCTGCAGGGACTGGCACCCATCTCCTCTCTGTGCATTCGCACAGGCCCCATCTGGCCTTCTTCGACCACCTACAACGAGGCCTCTGTCTGTGTGGGGCGAGGGCGCAGGCAGTGGCACTAAAAGCTGGCCGTACCATGTTTGCTCCTTCACTCAAGCAGCATAAAAAAAGATGGGGATGGGGGAGGACAAGACGGGTAAAGGACTCTGTTTGCACAGCAATGGGCTGGCTATACTCAGTGACAGAGTCCAAAATAAGGGCAGATTTTTCAATGAGACTAGGCGACGAGAGGACTTCCGAGCTGCAGAGATTAGAAAAGGATATAGGTGGTCGGTTGCGTATGAATGCTTACTCCCATACCGGTGTTGTACATGTAGGCACAGACGCACGCACAGATGTATTTATAATCATTCACAAAGCATAATAATCTATAAGCATTTGAAAGACATAACATTGGCCCACTATTCCCGTTACTTTTAACCAGAGGCCAAGTCTCATGCGTCTCTCTTGCAGGTTCCCTAAGCTTTTTCTCAACGTAGGAGTGAGTTTCCAGTGCACTCTCTAAAAATATATGGTAGCCAACTGTAGCAATGTAAATTCTTTATGAATATGCTCCTTTCTCAACAGAGTCTGAGGGGGGAAAAAGCTACAACAAAAAAAACCTTGGTTCCTCTAGTTCTCTCTCTTATTTGTTTTTCAACCTCCGACACCTGCTCTCTCTTTATAAGCAAATTAAGAAACATTACACTAGTTACTGAAACAGAAGCACGTTATATAGGTGGTCAGGCACTCAGGAAGAATCAAATGTTTTCCATAGAGTCCATGCAAATGATAGGGTAATCAACAGAATGTAGTTTGCCAATGAGAAATAACAGACTTGCTCTGACCCTCCTAAGTAAAACAAAATATTTGTGTGTATGTGTGGCTGTGCTCAATGTGTCTTTGTAGGTTTGCAAGCCAGTACGTCAATGTATACTGGTTTATACATTATACAGTATGTGCGAGTTTGACATTGCATCTGTGTGTTTGTGGATGTGTGTGTGTTTGTACAGGCACAAACACTTGGGCACACACACACGGGTACAGACAAAAAAACAGACAAGCCGTAAACATTTGCAGGGGAGGTGTGACATTCCAATGCTATCAATGAACCCATGGAAAACACCTGGTAGTAGCATTGGGCTAGCGATGTCTTAATGTTACTCAGGTGTTTACATCAGCTTTGCGGTCAGATTCCACAGTAACAGAATTGAGCTGAGACTGATTTTTGACTTAAAAGACCATTGATTTCAAAAATATTTTGGTTATTGTGTGAAGGGGATTTACACATGGTAACGGAATTGCTGTAATGGAATTTCATCATGGGTTCCTGATCTGTACTACACAGAAATGTATAATTATGGATATGAATATAATTATCCAGACAGACAGACAGACAGACAGAGAGAGAGATATATATATATATATATATATATATATGCAATATCCTCCTTTGCATTTTGAGGTTTTATCCTGCACACAAGCTATTATTTTAATGAGCTCTGCCCCCAAACAAGACCAAAATTGGTTAGTCCGGACCTGACCAAATCTGAACCAATCATAGACGTCTATAGTACAGTACAGCACAGTAGAATTCAGTATAGATCAGTAGAGTGTTGTTCATTACAGTACAGTATAGTTCACTACAATACAATGCATTAGTGTGATGAATAACGATGAGTGTCCTTGAGATCTCTCCAAGCTGTGCGTGTGTGCGTGTGTCTGTGCAAGTATGTGCAGGTGCGTGTGTCATGAACGAGTATGAAAGAAGAAATTATAAGCATATTAGTGTGTGTGTGCGGTGTGCGCGTGTGTGGTTGCATGAAAGAGTGTATGAAAGCAGAAAAAGTGTGTGTCCATGTGTGAGCTCGTGTGTGTTGAGAATGTACACTGAGTATATGAAACATTAAGAACACCTGCTCTTTCCATGACATAGACTGATCTAGTGAATCCAGGTGAAAGCTATGATCCCTTACTGATGACACCTGTTAAATCCACTTCAACGGGTTAGATGAAGAGGAGGAGAAAGGTCAAAGAAGGATTTTAAGCTTTTAGACAATTGAGACATGAATTGTGAATTGTGAATTGTTCTTCAGAGGGTGAATGGGCAAGACAAAATATCTAAGTACCTTTGAATGGGGTATGGTAGTTTTATTTTATTTCACCTTTATTTAACCAGGTAGGCTAGTTGAGAACAAGTTCTCATTTACAACTGCGACCTGGCCAAGAATAAAGCAAAGCAGTTCGACACATACAACAACACAGAATTACAGGTAAGATAAGGGAGGTAAGGCAATAAATAGGCCATGGTGGCGAAGTAATTACAATATACCAATTAAAAACACTGGAGTGATTGATGTACAGAAGATGAATGTGCAAGTAGAAATACTGGGGTGCAAGTAGAAATACTGGGGTGCAAAGGAGCAAGATAAATAAATAAATGCAGTATAGGGATGAGGTAGATTGGATGGGCTATGTACAGGTGCAGTGATCTGTGAGTTGCTCTGACAGCTGGTGCTTAAAGCAAGTGAGGGAGATATGAGTCTCCAGCTTCAGTGATTTTTGCAGTTCGTTCCAGTCATTGGCAGCAGAGAACTGGAAGGAAAGGCGGCCAAAGCAGGAATTGGCTTTGGGGGTGACTAGTGAGATTTACAGTGCCTTGCGAAATTATTCGGCCCCCTTAAGTTAATACTTTGTAGCGCCACCTTTTGCTGCGATTACAGCTGTAAGTCGCTTGGGGTATGTCTCTATCAGTTTTGCACATCGAGAGACTGAACATTTTTCCCATTCCTCCTTGCAAAACAGCTCGAGCTCAGTGAGGTTGGATGGAGAGCATTTGTGAACAGCAGTTTTCAGTTCTTTCCACAGATTCTCGATTGGATTCAGTTCTGGACTTTGACTTGGCCATTCTAACACCTGGATATGTTTATTTTTGAACCATTCCATTGTAGATTTTGCTTTATGTTTTGGATCATTGTCTTGTTGGAAGACAAATCTCCGTCCCAGTCTCAGGTCTTTTGCAGACTCCATCAGGTTCTGATCAGGTTCTTCCAGAATGGTCCTGTATTTGGCTCCATCCATCTTCCCATCAATTTTAACCATCTTCCCTGTCCCTGCTGAAGAAAAGCAGGCCCAAACCATGATGCTGCCACCACCATGTTTGACAGTGGGGATGGTGTGTTCAGCTGTGTTGCTTTTACGCCAAACATAACGTTTTGCATTGTTGCCAAAAAGTTCAATTTTGGTTTCATCTGACCAGAGCACCTTCTTCCACATGTTTGGTGTGTCTCCCAGGTGGCTGTGGCAAACTTTAAACAACACTTTTTATGGATATCTTTAAGAAATGGCTTTCTTCTTGCCACTCTTCCATAAAGGCCAGATTTGTGCAATATACGACTGATTGTTGTCCTATGGACAGAGTCTCCCACCTCAGCTGTAGATCTCTGCAGTTCATCCAGAGTGATCATGGGCCTCTTGGCTGCATCTCTGATCAGTCTTCTCCTTGTATGAGCTGACAGTTTAGAGGGACGGCCAGGTCTTGGTAGATTTGCAGTGGTCTGATACTCCTTCCATTTCAATATTATCGCTTGCACAGTGCTCCTTGGGATGTTTAAAGCTTGGGAAATCTTTTTGTATCCAAATCCGGCTTTAAACTTCTTCACAACAGTATCTCGGACCTGCCTGGTGTGTTCCTTGTTCTTCATGATGCTCTCTGAGGTTTTAACGGACCTCTGAGACTATCACAGTGCAGGTGCATTTATAGACTGCATTTATAGACTTGATTACACACAGATGGATTGTATTTATCATCTGTCGTCATTTAGGTCAACATTGGATCATTCAGAGATCCTCACTGAACTTCTGGAGAGAGTTTGCTGCACTGAAAGTAAAGGGTCTGAATAATTTTGCACGCCCAATTTTTCCGTTTTTGTTTTGTTAAAAAAGTTTGAAATATCCAATAAATGTCGTTCCACTTCATGATTGTGTCCCACTTGTTGTTGATTCTTCACAAAAAAATACAGTTTTATATATTTATGTTTGAAGCCTGAAATGTGGCAAAAGGTTGCAAAATTCAAGGGGGCCGAATACTTTCGCAAGGCACTGTACCTGCTGGAGCGCGTGCTACGGGTGGGTGATGCTATGGTGACCAGTGAGCTGAGATAAGGCGGGGCTTTACCTAGCAGAAACTTGAAGACGACCTGGAGCCAGTGGGTTTGGCGACGAGTATGAAGCGAGGACCAGCCAACAAGAGTGTACAGGTCGCAATGGTGGGTGGTATATGGGGCTTTGGTGACAAAACGAATGGCACTGTGATAGACTGCCTCCAATTTCTTGAGTAGAGTGTTGGAGGCTATTTTGTAATTGACTTCACCGAAGTCGAGGATCGGTAGGATGGTCAGTTTTACAAGGGTATGTTTGGCAGCATGAGTGAAGGATGCTTTGATGCGAAAAAGCAGATTCTAGATTTAAATTTGGATTGGAGATGCTTAATGTGAATCTGGAGGGAGAGTTTACAGTCTAACCAGACACCTAGGTATTTGTAGTTGTCCACATATATTAGTTGTCCGCACATGTAGTTGTCCACGTAATAGGTGCCAGATGCACCGGTTTGTGTCAAGAACTGCAACGCTGCTGGGTTTTTCACGCTCAACAGTTTCCTGTGTGTAACAAGATGGGTCCACCACCCAAAGGACATCCAGCCAACTTGACAACGGTGGGAAGCAATGGAGTCAACATGGGCCAGCATCCCTGTTGAACGCTTTCGACACCTTGTAGAGTCCCGACAAATTAAGTCTGTTCTGAGGGCAAAAGGGGTGGGGGTGTGCAACTCAATATTAGGATGGTGTTCCTAATGTTTGGTATACTCAGTGTATAAGCATATGAGTGTGAGTGTGTGTGTGTGTATTTGCATGAACAAGTGTATGAAAGCAGAAAGTATGTGTGCATATGGGTGTGTGAGTGTAAGCACATGATCAAGTGTATGAAAGGAGAAATTATAAGCACATGAGTGTGTGTATACTATATCTCCAGCCTCCTAGAGAGGACCACGTGTGGCCAGTCTTCACTCAGCAACAGTCCCCCTGGCTCTCTTCCAACCATGCCCAGGGAAAGTAGGCCAAGACATCCACTCACATACACTTGTACACTATTTCCCCAGCTGTGTGTGTGTCTGTGTGTGTGTGTGTGTGTGTGTGTGTGTGTGTGTGTGTGTGTGTGTGTGTGTGTGTGTGTGTGTGTGTGTGAGGGGGAGTAGGTAGGGGGATAGAGATGATAGAGAGTTAGAGATGTAGAGCGAGAGAGAGAGAGAGAGAGAGAGAGTGTCTGTGTGTATATCCCCAATAGCTGCTCATCCTTCTATATGATCAGTTTCTGCTTCCAAATAATTAACTCTTTTATTTTCTGTTTCATCTCTCTTCCTCTTCTCTCCCTCCCCTCCTCCTGTTACATCTTTCTTTAGGGGTTAGAATTGTAACTCCCCCGCCATTACCCTCTTCTAACAATAACTTGTATTTTTTCGATCTCCCTTCTCTTTCTTGTATTGTCGGATTTGTCCGTTTCCCCATTTCAGGCACTCTCTGTCTCTTCTCATTCTCTGTCAGTCTTCCCTCAACTTATTCTTCTTCAAATACTGTAATTTATTTACATACTACTCTTTTATTTTCCTCTCACTGATCGTAACCTTTGGCAATCCCACTTCTCTCTACATCTCCTTTTGCTTTTTTTCCATTTTCTTTTTGTTTCTGCCTCGCGCAGTCATTCCTTTCCACTCCTCCTCTCTGGTTTCTCATCTCGCTCTCCGTCCCCATCCCCCTCCCCCTCCCATTTTGTGTCAGTGAGCTGTCAATCCACCTAGGCTCACACAGACTCCACATTACCACAACTCCACATCAAGCCAACTCTCAGTCAAAATACTCCTAGATTCCAGGTTTACAAAAACAAAACAAACCTCATTGAAAAGTCTGCCTTAGTATCATCCACACTGATGCTGTTCATCAACACACAATCTACACCGTTGGCTCAGTAAGCTAAAGGGAGGATCTTGAGAACCGCCCGCCTTTCCGTCATCATTTGCTCCAGGTAGAAATCGCATGAAACCATCTCGCTCACATTCTGTTTCACTGACAAGTGTAGTAAAAGGAAACGTGAATACAGCAGTCAGTCTGCTTGACCATACTACCAAAAATGATAAACTGACCCTAGAGCAGGGTCTGTGGTCCCGTGTGTCTCAGCTGGTAGAGCATGGGGCTTGCAACACCAAAGTTGTGGGATCGATTCTCATGGGAGACCAGTAAAAAATGTTTACACACACACACACACACTACTGTAAGTCGCTCTGAATAAGAGCATCTGCTAAATGACTCAAATGTAAATGTCTAGCGATGGCTTTATACAACTCGTCTAAATCCAGCCCACGTGATGGCAGTCTAGCTCAGAAACAAGGGGAGAGTATGAGCAAGTCTGCCTGCACACCTTTCTGTCTTTCCCTACATGCGTGTGTGTCACTCACGGCAACACAATATTCTCTAGAGTGCGACTCACAGGGGATCATATATACAATGCCTTCAGAAAGTATTCATACCCTTTGACTTTTTGCCCTTTTTGCACTTTTTGTGTTACAGCTTGAATGCTAAATGGATTCAATACTTGTTTTTACCCATCTACACACAATACCCCATAATGACAAATTGAAAACATGTTTTTAGAAATCTACAGATACACCAGTGGAAGCTCCTCAGAAAAAGAAGGGGAGAACCATCCTCCTTAGTGAAATTTCATAAAAATTAAAACAGTGAAACACACACAAAAAAAGTTGTTTTGCAATGAAGGTCTATAGTAACTTCAACAGCACTCTCTGGGGTAGCGCCATAGTGTAGCCGGAGGACAGCTAGCTACCGTTTTCCTCTGGCATTGACTTCAATACAAAAACCTAGGAGGCTCGTAGGCCTCACCCCCTTTCATAGACCTACATGTTAATTATGACCACTTCCGGAGGATGACCTCCAACCAATCAGAAGCTTTGCAGTATGAAAAGCTTTGCAGAAAACTGACGTTTTCCATCCAATCATAGGATTAGGATCGGAGAATGAACATACTGTATGTAGCGTGTTATATTTACAGCTACGTCCCCTCCTGTTCTCTTAATCAGGGGGGATGACAACTCCACTCCACTACCATTGTCAACTCTCTCCTGACATGAAATGAAGCCACGTCACATGTGCCCCCTCGTCCATTGGCACATTGAATGTTTCCTCTCCAAGCACTGTGAGTACTCCTAGCAATTCTCTCTCATTACTGTATGTAAAGTCAATCACATACACAAACATAATCACATGGTGACCAACTGGCAAGTGTCTTCATTGACATTTTTAACCTCTCCCTGTCCGAGTCTGGAATACAAACATGTTTGAAGCAGACCACCATTGTCTTTGTGCCCAAGAACACTAAGGTAACCTGCCTAAACGTCTATGAACCCGTAGCACTCACGTCTGTAGCCATGAAGTGCCTTGAAAGGCTGGTCATGGCTCACATCAACACCATCATTCCAGAAACCCTAGACCCACCCCAATTTGCATACCAAACCAACAGATCCACAGATGATGCAATCTCCAATGCACTCCACTGCCCTTTCCCACCTGAACAAAAGGAACACCTATGTGAGAATGCTATTCATTGACTACAGCTCAGCGTTTAACACCATAGTGCCCTCAAAGCTTATCAATAAACTAAGGTCCCTTGGACT
This sequence comes from Oncorhynchus clarkii lewisi, assembly GCF_045791955.1. Classification (NCBI taxonomy): domain Eukaryota; kingdom Metazoa; phylum Chordata; class Actinopteri; order Salmoniformes; family Salmonidae; genus Oncorhynchus; species Oncorhynchus clarkii. The sequence continues at coordinate 1,429,041 of NC_092172.1, read as the reverse complement.
AAACACCTCTCTCTGCAACTGGATCCTGGACTTCGACGGGCCACCCCCAGGTGGTGAGGATAGGTAAAAACACATCCGCCACGATCATCGTCAACACAGGGGCACCTCAGGCGTGCGTACTCAGTCCCCTCCTGTACTCCCTGTTCACTCATGACTGCACGGCCAGGCATGACTCCAACACCATCATTACATTTGCCGATAACACAACAGTGGTAAGCCTGATCACCAACAACGACGAGACAGCCTACGGGGAGGTGGTCAGAGACCTGGCCGTGTGGTGCCAGGATAACAACCTCTCCCTCAACGTGATCAAGACAAAGGACATTATTGTGGACTATAGGAAAAAATAGGACCGAGCACACCTCATTCTCATCGACAGGGCTGCAGTGGAGCAGGTTGAGAGCGTCAAGTTCCTTGGTGTCCACATCACCAACAAACTAACATGGTCCAAGCACACCAAGACAGTTGTGAAGAGGGCACGACAAAACCTATTAAAGCTCAGGAGAAAATATTTGGCATGGGTCCTCAGATCCTCAAAAGGTTCTACAGCTGCACCATCGAGAGTACTAGTTGCATCACTGCCTGGTATGGCAACTGCTCGGCCTCCGACCGCGAGGCACTACAGAGGGTAGTGAGAATGGCCCAGTACATCACTGGGGCCAAGCTTCCTGTCATCCAGGACCTCTATCCCAGGCGGTGTCAGAGGAAGGCCCTAAAAATTGTCAAAGACTCCAGCCACGCTAGTCATAGACTGTTCTCTCTGCTACCGCACGGCAAGCAGTACCGGAGCGCCAAGTCTAGGTCCAAGAGGCTTCTAAACAGTTTCTACCCCCAAGCCATAAGACTCCTGAACATTTCATCAAATGGCTACTCAGACTATATGCAGTTCCCCCCCCCCCCCAACACCCCCTCTTCTATACTGCTGGCTACTCTCTGTTGTCATCTATGCATAGTCACTTTAATAACTCTACCTACATGTACATACTACCTCAAATAACCGGTGCCCCCGCACATTGACTCTGTATCGGTACCCCCCTGTATATAGTCTCGCTATTGTTATTTACTGCTGCTCTTTAATTGTTACTTGTTACTTTTATCTCTTATTTGTATTTTTAAACTGCATTGTTTGTTAGGGGCTCGTAATTAAGCATTTCACTGTAAGGTCTACACCTATTGTATTTGGCGCATGTGACTAATACAATTAGATTTCATTTGATTATAATAATGACTTACTCCTTGATTAGACTAACTCATTCTTAGCTCTTTTGTCTAACTGTGTAGTGTGTTGTGTTATTGTTATTTGTCTTCCCAGTCAAGTCCTGCACTGAAGTCAAGCCTCTGAACACCTCAACTCAAGTCTCATACCCTCTCATTCAATCACTGTATTACCTGTATTCTTAGCGCTTCGCCTGTCTACCGGAAGTTGATGCTGTTGCTATGCAACCTCTTGATAGCCTGTTAGCATAACAGATTACTAGCTAGACATCTTATGACTTCGCATGTGTTCGTAAATTTAATCTGGAGTGCCAGAGTGCCCTCTGGGTAAATTCAGAGCGTTTCGCTCTCAGAGTGTTCAGAGTGCATACTGGACCCTCTGGCCGAGGAGTAGGGATGATCTGAGTGTTCTGACCTCACAATGGCAGTCAAGCACCCAAGCTAACTGGCTAACTTGCTAGCTACTTCCAGAAACAAATGAGAGAACACCCCACCCTGACCATTTTACTTTCATTTTTTTTTTTTTTTTTTCACTTTATTTAACCAGGTAGGCAAGTTGAGAACAAGTTAACTTTAACTACAATTACTTGCACTAGCAGAGCTGGTGAGGCTGTTTTTATGTTATCCAAAGTGTTGGTGACTAACGGTGCTGCTGGCAACAATTTAATTATGCTTTTTTGCCAACGTTTACTGACCCCGGTCACATTCAATGGGTGTTGAGTGTTCGTAAATTCATCAGTTATTCTGCCATTTTCTTCAAATATGAAAACATTGTGAAGCCACGCCCATTTTCGGAAGAATTGCATTATGGGCCCTAAAAGCACAGAAATAGTGTCCACTGCTTGTATACTTCGTACTTTGGCGAAAGTAGTATGACATCCGGGAACTTTGGCATACTAACTATATCCATATTATGACCAATAAGCATACTACATACACAGTTTAAATCACAAATAGTATGGTTAGTACAGCTAGTATGAGTATTCTAACACACCTCTAGTTAAGCTGCAGCTTGCACAGAACAAAGTGGCACGTCTTGCTCTTCATTGTAATCAGAGGGCTGATATAAACACTATGCATGCCAGTCTCTCTTGGCTGAGAGTTGAGGAGATACTGACCACATCACTTATTTTTATAAGAAACATTAATGTGTTGAAAATCCCAAATTGTTACAGAGTCAACTTACACACAGCTCTGAAACACACTTACCCCACCAGACATGCCACCAGGAGTCTTTTCACAGTCCCCAAACCCAGAACAAATTCAAGAAAGCGTACAGTATTATATAGAGCCATTATTGCATGGAACATCTCATGGTGCTTAAATATACAGCAAACCTGGTTTTAAAAAACAGATAAACACCTCACACACAACTCCTCTCTCCTATTTGACCTAGATAGTTTGTGTGTATGTATTGATATGTAGGCTACGTGTGCCTTTAAAAAAAAGGTCCATTCTGTATATTTTTCATCCTGAAAAACTCCCCAGTCCTTGATTACAAGCATACCCATAAAATGTTGTGTTGTGATTGAAGTTCTGGCATTTTCTGGTCTGGGAGTACTGGTTGAGGTTGAGGGAGGGAGATCGAGAGAGACACACACACTATTCTTTGGATGAAAATCATTACGTATTATAATTTTTTTTTTAACACACAGACACTTAATTACTACACAAAACTGATACTCCCACATTGCCTACAAAATAATGTGGGAGCGAGCTACGCAGCAACCGAGACACACCACCACCCCCCTCCACTTTGAAGACAACACACTCTCATTCATGTTTTTCTTTCCATCTATATGTCTTGTATTGTAAATGTTTTGTATGCTTTGGCAATACATAGTGCCTGAATGTTGGGCCAATAAAGCAAGTTTGAATTGAAAAGAGAGAGGAGAGAAAGAGAGCAAGCGAGACTGTCATGGTGAGACAGAAATGCAAGACACTTACCACACATTGTTCTAGCCCTGATAAAGAATGTCAGTCTACAGGTTGCACCGGGGCAAGGAGGGTACAGGTGGCTTAGTAACCAAACATTGGCGGGGAGGGGGGCTGTGCCTTGCTGGCACATGCAGGCCTATGTCAACAGATACAGACATAGATTATGGGGTTGGCATGAGGTTGGCATAGGGGCTGGGAATGCAGCGCTAATTAACAGAACATGCTGGAGTGCACGTACCGCTGATGTTGATGGTGAACAAATTGGATTTATTTGTCTGTATGGTATATGTTATGTATGAACTGTATGTATGTGTATATATACAGTGTGTATGTACTGTATGTATATTTATATTATTTTACTGCTCTAGGGATGTAATTATTGATTGGATAACCTTATTTATTTATTTTTTTCATTCTTTTTGCGATGCGCAATGCCCAGAACACCGGAAGAAGAATTATCATTTAATTAACATAGTGAATTATTGTAATGTTTGGTTATGTGTCAATTAATCCCATAAAGGATGGGTTGCCAATTGGCGATTTGACAAGAAAATGTCATTCATTCAGTGCAGTATTCCCATGCCCCTAGTATTGTGTGTATGTGTCAGACCTGGGCAGAAAATATATGTATTTTGTAGTTTATTTGAAAATATCAACTTTTGAAGTACTCGGGGAAGTCGATATGTTTTAAGTGAGAATAGGAATTGGTCTGAAGCCAAAAAAGAAAGGAAATTCACATGAGCACCACAATGCCTATTCCACCCATGCTCTACCATGTCTGGGGCATTTGGCAGGCAATTCCCCAGACAGACATGCCCTCTCAAATGTACCTAAAACCCTTTTTACTGTCTGTCCGTCCAATGACTAATGGATAAACCCCCAATTCCTACCCTCTCTGGCTTGGAGACAAATCTCTGGTCATGAATGGGCCACTGGAAACCTCTTCTCCCTTGGGACCAGCTACCTTTGTGTTCCACCCACTGAGGTCAGTATGGAGCCCCTTGGGAAATCCTAACCCTACACATCAGTCTTCCCTGTCAGGGTCAGAGGCCAATGTTGTGCAGCGATAATCAGTTATGTTAGCGTCTAAGGTAATGCATTGGAGGCCAACGGTTACAGTCCTGGACATTTTGTACCGTGTGGAAAAGCAGTTGGTAGAGCAAGGTGCTTGCAACACTAGGGTTCTGGGTTTGATTCCAGCTGGGGCCACCGATACGAAAATGTACAGTGTGCATGCAATCACTTTGGATAAAAGTGTCTGCTAAATGGCATGTGGACATGGCTAGCAATGACAAGCTCACATTACTGTATGTATGCATCACTGGTTTCTCAGGGCAGGTTTCATCAAGAGGATGAAGGCAGGACAAGGGAGTTGACGTTTTGGTGAAATTGGAACTATGGCTGAGGGCGATTCCAGCATTATGGATGAGGCATTTGGACGCAAAACCTCTACTTTAATGTTTCATAGAATGGACAAAATATAAATGAAACATTTAATGTGTGTGTCTACAGTAGCCCTTGGAGGGAGTGTATGCCCAAAAAGGCAGACTTGTAAATATTGGCATGTGGAAGAAATAAAGCAAATTATTGGTCGAATAAAGCCTGCACTGCAACATGTACACCTATTGCTGGGCATACACTAACACGGATTTGCCACGTTTTTGCTGTCCCTGATACATTTTCATGATCAGGGTGAAATTCAATGAACTTGGTCTAGGATCAGTACATCAGGACTCGTGTAGTTTGAGTGGGTCAAAGACACCGACTACGGCTGTTCCGTTCTCTAGACCCCTGTCGGATGCCCCGATCATTTTCTGTCAGATATCTTGGTCATGCATCTTGTAGAATGAGCAGTGCCACAATGCGATTGGGAAAGGACTACTGCCAATAGCCAATGAGCACTCAGCGTTTGAGACCAAAACAATGATGGTGAAGAGGAAAGCAACGTGTGGAACTGAGGTTATGGAAGACAGACTGATGGAGCAGTGGAGAGAACACAGCTGACGTTTCAATATGAAATGTTTTATATTTACCTCCAGTTCCCTCTGTAAAATAGAAAGTCCATATTGTCCACTTATGCCCAACTGTCCACTTATGCCCATTTGCAGCTCCACGTTCTGCGCCTCCGTCTCTTTTTTTAATGTTTCTGCACAAAATAATGTGCACACTACGCAGGGCAGGACCAACTAGGAAATAATTGTGTAATAATCTTAGAAGTTGTGTAGTGTATGCAAGGCATTAAGGACAACTATGAAAGTGGTTTAATTTTAAAAATGATGCTCAGGTTGACTTTCCCACAGAATCGCCCCTAAACATTTGTACCACAATAACTAAAATAACGAGAACGATACGAAAACGTGAGTGTTCAAGTTGGATGGGTTTAGGTGGCACAAAAGCCTTAATGTTTCCTCTGCAGTAGTTAAAGTAAATTAGGTGGGGCCTGTATGTTTACACTGAGCCATTTAAAGAGACCATTTTAGGTCAATGACAGGCCGGCCGGCGTCCTCGTCTGAAATAATGGGAAAGAGGATTTAGTTTGGACAATTCTGGAGGGGCCCTGTAGGGTTGTTGTGAACGCTGCAGGCCAGGATATTTTTCAATGTGTGCAACGTTAAATATTTTCCCTTTCACTTTTAGGGCATGTGTGTGTAGGCTAAATCTGAAGGCGGTTAATTTTAGCAGTGATAGCATGACTCCTTTCCAGAAGTGTCTTGGTTACATTGAGTGGCACACCAACAAATCAATTCAACAAGTATTATATTAGAATCTTTAACATGTTTTACTCTAACTTGACCTGAAATCAACAGGATGTTGTCAAAAAAACATTTTGGAGTCTGCTCTGTCTATAGTTAAGGTACAGAGATTAGGTTATGCCCCAAGCTGCCTCTATGGCCCCCTGCCTCCACCCCTAGAATGCCTCAGGGTTTTGAGTGACTGCTGATAAGGTTGTGTGTGTGAGTGTGACGTGCCCGTCTGCCCATATCTGTCCCGAAGGGCCTCTACCAGGATGAGCAAAGGATCTGAAGATTGGAAATTCTCCCCTCCCTCTATCCTTCCCTCGCTCTTGCTCACTTTCTCCCTCAATTACTTCCTCTTCCCTTGATCAGATAAAGGAAAACACGAAGAGGACTTGGTATTTGCTACTGAAAACCTATTCAACTGGCCAATTCAAAAGCATCCATTCAGACAGTCTGCATCTTCTGGGACAGTAAAACCAGGTTCTACATTTAGAAATGTACAACATTTAAAAAATGTATTTTTCTTAAGTGAAAAAAAAAAGGCAATGTGGTCCTTCCCAGTTTCAAATCCATTTATTTGGACAGTACAGTTCATCACTTTGGACTACAGTACCAAGTTTTTTAGAAATATAAGAGCAACATACAAAAAAACATGGAAACTACAGTAAAAACTGGTCAATAGGCTACAATAGTGTTTCCCTTAGGATTATTTTCCGCTGCTAAATGAATATAGGGAAACGCTGGGGTACTTGCACAGTTCTTAAATGTATTTAAGAAATCACATATTTATTTCTGAAACATAAGGTTTTCTCGAGAGAATGCCAGTTATTTTAGGAATTTATGAATCCATACAGTTTTCTTTGAAAATAAGCAATAGAGCTCCAGTCAATAGATGGAAGGGGAACCATTACACTCCACAAAAACAGGAAATCCACTTCAGAATGGTTCAAGACAAGTTAACCATTATTACAGTGACTATTCATTGAAAAAATTGTTAGCAGCTATTGCTGGATTGCTTCCAGACTTTCCCAAAAGAAAACGCAATAACATTTGGGTCGAGACATTTTTCATTTGCATTGCAGTTTATAAAACAGATCCAGCTTTTGGTAGATCTAGGCTTGCCAGAAAGAGACTATGGATAGAGACACATTTCTATAAATGCACTCAAAAGATTACACTATTGCTATTGTATCCACTGATATTTCATAATGGGCTTCCTCTGAGAGTTCGCTTGCGTCCAAATTGTCACCCTATTCCCTGTATAGTGTACCACTAGGTTTCAGTCCAAAATTAATATGGAACAACAGCCTGATAATACTCTTAAGATAATTTGTTAAGACTCTCCTTCCGGTGGTTGGTTTAATCTATTGGAGAGGTTGATGGTGGCACGAGACAATGTCAAGGGGTCAAAGTCCGAGTTCTGATGGCCATACAGTTGACCCACTTTGCATTGGCACAGTCGTTTCCCCCAAATAGACTGAATCACTGGGATATCTCTGCTATTAATACTGGAGCTATAGTTGAAAGGCAGGCACGCCGGCATCCCATGGACCCTTACATTCCCACGTATTAACAGGGCTCCGACTGAAACACAATTCCTGTCATCCCTTTCCCTCAAATCCCAGAGTTCTCCCCTGCAGTGTGAAATCTATTTTTTATTTTGATTCTTGTTTTGTCAGAGAGGGCATTAGTGGCAGTCACCAGCCCTAGCTGGACCAGAACCTAAAACATGGCACATGGCACATGTAGTAACCAAAAAAAACTGTTCAAAATATAAATCAAATATTTTATATTTGAGATTCTTTAAATAGCCATCCTTTGCCTTTATGACAGCTTTGCACACTCTTGGCATTCTCTCAACCAGCTTCATGAGGTAGACAACTGGAATGCATTTCAATTAACAGGTGTGCATTGTTAAAAGTTCATTTGTGGAATTTCTTTCCTTCTTAATGTGTTTGAGCCAATCAGTTGTGTTGTGACAAGGTAGGGGTGGTATACAGAAGACAGCCCTATTTGTTAAAACACCAAGTCCATATTATGGCAAGAACAGCTCAAATAAGCAAAGAGAAATGACAGTCCATCATTATTTTAAGACATGAAGGTCAATCAATCGGGAAAATGTCAAGAACTTTGAAGGTTTCTTCAAGTGCAGTCGGAAAAACCATCAAGCGCTATGATGAATCTGGCTCTCATGGGGACCGCCACAGGACCAGGAAGACCCAGAGTTACCTCTGCTGCAGAGGACAGAGTTACCAGCCTCAGACACATCTCAACATCAACTGCTCAGAAGAGACCGTGAATCAGGCCTTCATGGTTGATTTGCTGCAAAGAAATCACTACTTAAGGACGCAAATAAGAAGAAGAGACTTGCTTGGGCAAAGAAACATGAGCAATGGACATTAGACTGATGGAAATCTGTCCTTTGGTCTGATGAGCCCAAATTTTAACCGCTGTGTCTTTGTGAGATGCAGAGTAGGTGAACGTAAGATCTCCACATGTGTAGTTACCACTGTGAAGCATGGAGGAGGAGGTGTGATGGTGTGGGTTTGCTTCGCTGGTGACACTGTCAGTGATTTATTTAGAATTCAAGGCACAATTAACCTCTCTGATCTACCCATCCCGGATCCGGGAGCGTAATCATAGCCCCAAACGAATTAGCATTACGCAGCGGACATAAATCTTCCTACAAAATCTTCCTATCCATGAAATTCGCAAATGAAATATATTGAAACACAAGCTTACCCGTTTGTTAATCACACTGTCATCTCAGATTTTCAAAATATGCTTTACAGCCAACGCTAGACGAGCATTTGTGTAAGTTTATCATGCCATAATGCTATGCTAGGCTCTGCTGGCAGCAGGCAACATTTTCACGAAAATAAGAAAAGCAATCGTATTAAATAATTTACCTTTGAAGAACTTCAGATGTTTTCACTCAGGAGACTCCAAGTTAGATAGCAAATGTTCCTTTTTTCCAAAAAGATTATTTTTGTAGGCGAAATAGCTCCAGTTTGTTCATCATGCTTGGCTGAGAAATCGACCGGAAAATGCTATCACTACAACGCCAAACTTTTTCACAAATTAGCTCCATAATATCGACAGAAACACGGCAAACGTTGTTTAGGATCAATCCTCAAGGTGTTTTTAACATTATTATTCTATAATATATCCATCGAGGCAATTGGTTTCTCATAAGAACCGATTGGAAAAATGGCTACCTCAGTATTATACGCAAGATTTTCTGCGGGAGACACCATGTGACCACTTGCTAAATATGGTCCCTTAAAAAGACGTCACAATGCTGTAGACACCTTGGGGAATACGTAGGAAACGTAAGCTCATTCGTAGCTCATTCACAGCCATATAAGGAGTCATTGGCATGAGGCGGTTTAAAAAAATATGAGGCACATCCTGATTGGATGTTTATCTGGGTTTCGCCTGTAACATCAGTTCTGTTGCACTCACAGACAATATCTTTGCAGTTTTGGAAATGTCAGAATGTTTTCTATCCAAAGCTGTCAATTATATGCATAGTCGAGCATCTTTTCGTGACAAAATATATCTTGTTTAAAACGGGAACGTTTTTCATCCCAAAATTAAAATAGCGCCCCCTAGTCGCAAGAAGTTTTTAACCAGCATGGCTACCACAGCATTCTGCAGCGATACGCCATCCCATCTGGTTTGCTCTTAGAGGGACTATCATTTGAAATTACTTTAGGGCTCACAAGTGGCACAGCGGTCTAAGGTACTGCATCTGAGTGCTAGAGGTGTCACAACAGACCTTGGGTCGATCCTGACCTGTCGTGATCGGGTGTCCTATAGGGTGGCGCACAATAGGCCCAGCGTTGTCCAGGTTAGGGGAGGGTAGGCCGTCATTGTAAAATAATATATTTGTCTTAAATGACTTGCCTTATTAAATAAAAGGTTATAGAAAATACAAAATAACCCAACACAACTCCAGGCTGTGTAAGGGCTATTTCACCAAGAAGGAGAGTGATGGAGTGCTGCATAAGAACTTGGCCTCCACAATCACCCGACCAATCAAGATGGTTCGGGATGAGTTGGAACGCAGAGTGAAGGAAAAGCAGCCATTAAGTGCTCAGCATATGAGGGAACTCCTTCAAGACTGTTGGAAAAGCATTCCAGGTGAAGCTGATTTAGAGAATGCCAAGAGTATGCAAAGTTGTCATGAAGGCAAAGGGTGGCTACTTTGAAGAATCTTAAATAAAACATTTGTTGAACACTTTGTTGGTTATTACATGATTCCATTTGTTATTTCATAGTTTATGTCTTCACTATAATTCTACTAATGTAGAAAATAGTAAGAAATTAAGAAAAACCCTTGAATAAGTAGGTGTCCGAACTTTTGTCTGGTATATATATATATATATACACATACATACACTGCTCAAAAAAGAAAGGGAACACTTAAACAACACAATGTAACTCCAAGTCAATCACACTTCTCTGAAATCAAACTGTCCACTTAGGAAGCAACACTGATGGACAATACATTTCACATGCTGTTGTGCAAATGGAATAGACAACGGGTGGAAATTATAGGCAATTAGCAAGACACCCCCAATAAAGGAGTGGTTCTGCGGGTGGTGACCACAGACCACTTCTCAGTTCCTATGCTTCCAGGCTGATGTGTTGGTCACTTTTGAATGCTGGCGGTGCTTTCACTCTAGTGGTAGCATGAGACGGAGTCTACAACCCACACAAGTGGCTCAGGTAGTGCAGCTCATCCAGGATGGCACATCAATGCGAGCTGTGGCAAGAAGGTTTGCTGTGTCTGTCAGCGTAGTGTCCAGAGCATGGAGGCGCTACCAGGAGACAGGCCAGTACATCAGGAGACGTGGAGGAGGCCGTAGGAGGGCAACAACCCAGCAGCAGGACCGCTACCTCCGCCTTTGTGCAAGGGGGAGCAGGAGGAGCACTGCCAGAGCAAAATGACCTCCAGCAGGCCACAAATGTGCATGTGTCTGCTCAAACGGTCAGAAACAGACTCCATGAGGGTGGTATGAGGGCCCGACGTCCACAGGTGGGGGTTGTGCTTACAGCCCAACACCGTGCAAGACGTTTGGCATTTGCCAGAGAACACCAAGATTGGCAAATTTGCCACTGGCGCCCTGTGCTCTTCACAGATGAAAGCAGGTTCACACTGAGCACGTGACAGACGTGACAGAGTCTGGAGACGCCGTGGAGACCGTTCTGCTGCCTGCAACATCCACCAGCATGACCGGTTTGGCAGTGGGTCAGTCATGGTGTGGGGTGGCATTTCTTTGGGGGGCCGCACAGCCCTCCATGTGCTCGCCAGAGGTAGCCTACTGAGATGAGATCCTCAGACCCCTTGTGAGACCATATGCTGGTGCGGTTGGCCCTGGGTTCCTCCTAATGCAAGACAATGCTAGACCTCATGTGGCTGGAGTGTGTCAGCAGTTCCTGCAAGAGGAAGGCATTGATGCTATGGACTGGCCCGCCCGTTCCCCAGACCTGAATCCAATTGAGCACATCTGGGACATCATGTCTCGCTCCATCCACCAACGCCACGTTGCACCACAGACTGTCCAGGAGTTGGCGGATGCTTTAGTCCAGGTCTGGGAGGAGATCCCTCAGGAGACCATCCGCCACCTCATCAGGAGCATGCCCAGGCATTGTAGGGAGGTCATACAGGCACGTGGAGGCCACACACACTACTGAGCCTCATTTTGACTTGTTTTAAGGACATTACATCAAAGTTGGATCAGCCTGTAGTGTGGTTTTCCACTTTAATTTTGAGTGTGACTCCAAATCCAGACCTCCATGGGTTGATACATTTGATTTCCATTGATAATTTGTGTGATTTTGTTGTCAGCACATTCAACTATGTAAAGAAAAAGTATTTAATAAGAATATTTCATTCATTCATTTTTTGAGCAGTGTATACACACATACATATATATATACACACATATATATATATATATACATATATATACACACATATTTATATATATACATATATATACACACATATATATATATATATATATATGTGTGTATATACATATATATATATGTGTGTATATACATATACATATATATATATATACACATATATATATATGTGTGTATATACATATACATATATATATATACATATATATATATATATGTGTGTATATACATATATATATACACACACACACACACACACACACACACACACAGACATACATACATACATACATACATACATACATACATACATACATACACACATACACACATACACACATACACACATACACACATACACACATACACACATACACACATACACACACACACACACACACACACACACACACACACACGTACTTTCAGCACTATTTCTCCCCAATTTCATGTTATCCAATTGGTAGTTACATCACTGCAACTCCCCTACGGACTCGGGAGAGGCAAAGGTCGAGAGCCATTTGTCCTTCGAAACACGACCCTGCCAAGCCCCGCTGCTTCTTGACACACTGCTCGCTTAACCCGGAAGCCAGCCGCACCAATTTGTGGGAGGAAACACCGTCCAACCGGCGACCGAAGTCAGATTGCAGGCACCCGGCCCGCCAGAAGGAGCCGCTAGAGCACGATGGGACAAGGAAATCCCGGCCGGTCAAACCCTTCCCTAATCCAGACGACGCTGGGCCAATTATGAGCCTCCTCATGGGTCTCCCGGTCACGGCCGGTTGTGACACAGCCTGGGATCGAACCCGGGACTGTAGTGAAGCCTCACGCTCTGCGATGCAGTGGCATAGACGGCTGCACCACTCGGGAGGCTGGGGAAAAAAATACACAGTACACCTTTTTTGGCAGTGATACAACTAAAGAGGGTGAAACCGAGAATCTCCAGTAGAGGGGAAAGACTGAGCATCATACTGAAATGTTCCTCAAACATCAATTCCCTCAAATGTTATGTAGTCTAGTCTCGATCCTGTTTGGAGGGAAGCAGACATTTTCATGGGCTCTGTCACCTAAACAACACAAGGTCTGGGAACTGCTGGACAGTCTTGGGTGGTAAAAGGCTTACCCTTGGACTCCAAATGAAACAAAAACATTGACTTAACAGCTAATAACCAATGACTTACATTTTTATAAATGCCAAATAAACTATCTGTTCCCGCTCTGCTATTTTCAGTGGATATGTTTTGTCAGTTTGCTGTAGCAATGGCAGGTCTAAGGACTGTGTAGCCCCGGCTAGAAATTCTGGTTTTGAGGGGTTCCCATGGAACAAAGTGCCATAGACATGAGTGCAGTCTTGTCTGTGGACGTGAATGGTCTACGGCTCTGCGCACTCCATATTGCACATTGTTTATAGCTTTGCCACATCTTCGCAGGGGTCAAAGGTTAACAGCTGCAGAGCTTGTGGGTAATGTCTGGAATGTTCATCTTGGACCATTATAGCAACATGCATGGTAATGGCTTCTGAAGGGGCTGGCTCTAAAATAGCCTCCAGTGAAGTTCTTCTCTGAATTGACGCACTGTACAGTAGAGATATGCTTATACATCATAAGCCCCAAAAGTGTGTCACTGGCACAAATACAATGGCCGCCTTTTCACACACACGATTAGGGAACTTCCAGTTAGCGGGCATTTCTACTGTGCTCCCCCTGCAGACAATCTAACTGTGAACACCCTAAAATACTGATACTGTAGCAACAGTACCAAATACATATACACAGTAAAATGATAATACTATTATTTCAAGAGATGTACACATATTTAACAACTATATTGAAGATGACTGTCTTAGAAGTCTCTCCCTCGCTCTGCAAATGAGGACGTAGTTTAAACCTCAACTGAGCAGCAGGGTTGAGATGATTGAAAGCTGTTAGTCGCCCATTCTCCCTCCCACTCCTCTAATCCTGGGAGAGTAGTTCATGCATCCGTAATGGATGACAAAAAATGAAAACCTATGAGAGCCGACTGCAGGGGCCTGGCTGTAGCTCCTCATCTTTCACTAATGCCGTCAAACACTCAATCTTTTAGACATGTCACTCTGCTTACGTGTGATTCTTTAGCTCATACAGAAAAATGCAAAGTAATTTGTCTCTTTGCCTGTATGAATAGCTTCAATCAAAACAGAGATATAGCCTAGCAATATATTACCAAAGCCACGTTGCAAAAAAAATAACATTGCTCCAGCAGGGTGAAAATACACACTGTCATTGGTCTCAAAATTGTTCAGCAAACAGACATTGTCTAAATTAGAAAATTAATTAGAATGAGCGTTCTTACGAGGCAAAAAACAGTTATTCTTCTGCAACTGAATCTCCATTAACATCTGAAATAGGATGGCCCATCTTTTCAAGCAAAAGAGGTTGTGGGATCCATTTGGAATTTTCCCCCCTACAAACTATTGGGCCCAGGCAGAGCCACAACAGGTATCCCTAACTGATTCCACAGGTGGAAATGTGCAGGGCTGATGCATGAACAGATGCATGAACTTTAATCACAGTGCTTTTGACGCTTGGGGGATTTATGAGCGAGGTGAAGTCCTCTCACCGGGATAGCTGCAGCTGCAGCTGGGGAAAGGGGAAAGATGCAAGGCAGAGCCTCCCTAATTCTCTAAATGAGAAACTCCGGGGGGAAAGGAGAAAGAGTGTTTATGTTGGGGAGAGCTGCCATAAAGTATTGGTTTCCCAAGAGGGAAAATGTGGCACTGACAGTGCTCAGTATTCTTAAAGCCTTCCCAAACAGCATTAGCATTCCTGGGAGACCTTGCCACTGTTGTGGCGTTACACCCTGCAATCAAGCCTCAAGAAGCAAAGCTACACAGTAAATGGGAGTTCCAAAGTGGGACTTCACCAAGTTAGCAATAGGATAATGGGCCATAACATAGGTCAAAAGGCTGACTTGATGATTAATAAAGATCAGCCCAGGTATTGGACAAAAATAGTGACATCCTCCCTCAATAAAGAGAAACACTAATGGCGTCTTTTTGTAGGCACTAAATACACCATGGTTCATTGGACAAATTAGATCATCTTCATCAGCTAAAGTCACCTTTTGTGAATTTTGAAGAATTTACGTACTTAAAAACACAAAGCACCTAAAGGCTTCATAATTCATAAAAGTTGACTGCCATTATCTCACAATCAAATCAAATTTGAGGTAACTCATATCCGGGTTTTAGGACTACAAGCTGGCAAGCTCTATTCCTGAAATTCCAAATGTACCAGGAACCCTGGTTCCCAGAATGGGATGGATCCCAGAATTCCCATACAGGAAATATGGAATGTTCCTTTTGCCACCCCAGACGTTCCAAATCAACTGTAATGTCAATACCATTGTAAAGCACAATTTCTCCCCTTTCCAACAGAATCAATTACATGACCCCCACGCTGCCCATTTCTGGCGGGTGGAGAAGCGAAACGAATGCGTGAAAATGGCGGGTGGGGAAGCGAAACTAATGCGTGATAGTGAGAAGGAGAGATGTCGTGGGAAAATAGCGTTTTTTCACTCAATCTGTCCAGCTTATCACCGTATCGCCTCTAAAATGTAAATAAAACACTAAAAAGAGTTTATATAATGTGTCATTACATACCTATTTGAAGGTTTGTGTCGAATTTGAATCCGTTTTTTAGGGCGGTGCTAAAGTGATCTTAAAAGTAAACAGCGGCTTTGAGAATGATGATCGCATGCAATGACGCAACAAATGACTAGGTATCCCCCCTTTCCCAGTCACTGTCCATTTCTTGTTTTTAAAGGATGATAGAAGTGCTACACCTGGTGGAGAGAGATTGTAAGACAGAAATAGTTGCTTTATGCGTTCTGTACGTTAAGACATGACACGTCACGATGTAACGGAGGGTCAGTTTTGAACTTTTCTCCAGTACTATAGAGCCATTACCAGGTCGATCAACGCTTTAATAGAAACCTAGTTCACACCCGCGATTTTGACGTCAACGCAGTCGCTACAGTCCCATTAGTTTTCTTAGTAGCCTCGTTTGAATGTTGCGGTTGCGCACATTTGTACGGAATGGAGTGAGTTTACGTTAGATTCTTTACAACCACTGTTTCACAAGACGACAGCCTGGTTATCTGGTTGTTTCAGGAGGCCCTAAAACATGAAACAACACGATTTACAATTTCATACTCATGTCACAACACCCATAAAGCTAGCCAGCTAGCTGGCTAATGTTAGCTATTTATAATTACTAACATTTGCTTCATTCAGTTGTACAACTGACTAGGTATCCTTCTTTCCATCCTAGTATTTTTGTCAGCCATCTTTGCTGAAGAAAGTCTCCAGCCTTGAGTAGCATAGCGTCAAATTTGTCATGGGAACCACTTGATATTATTGGTCATCGCCTACATCGCTTAGCCGTTTGCACTGGTGATTTCCAGTTGGGAAATGTTGAACTTTTTCTCTGTCTCCCATTCCCCATTTGCGCCGCCCAACAAGTCTCCGCTCTCTCCGCTTCTCACTGCTTTCCGGCCATTGAAAATGAATGGGAAGCGGTGATTCACTGTGCGGCATTGCATGCTAGTGTACACGGGGCATAACACGTACTGTATAACCCACCTCAAAGAGTGCTGTCATCGCCAGTCGATGCGGAGCACTACCTTCAAGACTGCTCCTGTTTCACACACAAGTCCCCGCTACCATTTATGACCTATAAAACCCCCGTAGCAAAAGATTCCGTAAAAACACAATCTTTGTATTCTGTCTCCCATCACAAGACAGCCAACTGAGTCTGTTTGTTACCGTCGGGTCTCTCCTCTCCACTCACTACTCAGCTAGCCACCAACAGCATTCCTGAAAGTGTAATTGATCGGGTGAAGAAGTCTATGGTTCCCTACTAGACCAACCGAGGTTGTGCTGCACTGACAAGCTGTCCTGGCCACACTCAACATGTCATGTAAAACCATTCCACTTGCAACTGCCTCCGATAGCACCGGGGTGCAGCTACATAGACAAGCGAGGAAGAGTTCGGGGAGCAATGAGAAGGTCATGTGTCTCGTTACCTACCTACTTCCGACTGCTGCCTGTGGCTTGTCCTTTTCACGGTCGATCAGCACAACCCAAAAGACACTACAAATTTCCCAGGAAAAGTTTTGTACATCCTATCATTGCATTATATTCTTCTCTTTCTGTAGTAGGTCCTGTCTCTCAGGCGTTGTGAAGTTATACTCTATACCCCGGCTCAGCCTGCATTGCTGCCCCCTCTCCCAGCTACTGCATGGAGGTCTGGATTTCAGCTGACTGCGCTGGGAGTCGAGCTGTTGACATTGCCTGCCCCCCTCCATCTCTCCTCTGCTCCTCACTTATTCCCTCACCCCTCCCCTTCTGGATTCCAAGCCCTGCATATGACAGCAGCCTGGCCTGCCTGGACAGCATGCGTGCGTAAGTCTATAAACCAGTGGGAGAGAGTGTGTGTGTGTGTGTGTGTGTGTGTGTGTGTGTGTGTGTGTGTGTGTAAACCAGTGGGCATATGCAAGTGTGCGTGAGACTGAGTGTGACAGTGTGTGTGTGTGTGTGTGTGTGTGTGAGAGAGCGAGTATGTGTGTGCATCTGTGTATGTGTGTATAAATGTGAGTGTATGTTTGAGTGAGTGAGTGAGTGAGTGAGTGAGTGAGTGAGTGAGTGAGTGAGTGAGTGAGTGTAAACTGTAGGCGTGTGTGCGAGTGAGACAGTGTGACAGTGTGAGTGTGTGTATGTGTACTCAACGTCAACAAAACTAAGGAGATGATTGTGGACTTCAGGAAACAGCAGAGGGAACACCCCCCTATCCACATCGACGGAACAGTAGTGGAGAGGGTAGTAAGTTTTAAGTTCATCGGCGTACACATCACAGACAAACTGAATTGGTCCACCCACACAGACAGCGTCGTGAAGAAGGCGCAGCAGCGCCTCTTCAACCTCAGGAGGCTGAAGAAATTTGGCTTGTCACCAAAAGCACTCACAAACTTCTACAGATGCACAATCGAGAGCATCCTGTCGGATGTATCACCGCCTGGTACGGCAACTGCTCCGCCCACAACCGTAAGGCTCTCCAGAGGGTAGTGAGGTCTGCACAACGCATCACCGGGGGCAAACTACCTGCCCTCCAGGACACCTACACCACCCGATGTCACAGGAAGGCCATAAAGATCATCAAGGAGAACAACCACCCGAGCAACTGCATGTTCACCCTGCTATCATCCAAAAGGCGAGGTCAGTACAGGTGCATCAAAGCTGGGACCGAGAGACTGAAAAACAGCTTCTATCTCAAGGCCATCAGACTGTTAAACAGCCACCACTAACATTGAGTGGCTGCTGCCAACACACTGACTCAACTCCAGCCACTTTAATAATGGGAATTGATGGGAAATTATGTAAAATATATCACTAGCCACTTTAAACAATGCTACCTAATATAATGTTTACATACCCTACATTATTCATCTTATATGTATATGTATATACTGTACTCTATATCATCTACTGCATCTTTATGTAATACATGTCTCACTAGCCACTTTAACTATGCCACTTTGTTTACATACTCATCTCATATGTATATACTGTACTTAATACCATCTACTGTATCTTGCCTATGCCGCTCTGTACCATCACTCATTCATACATCTTTATGTACATATTCTTTATCCCCTTACACTTGTGTCTATAAGGTAGTAGTTTTGGAATTGTTAGCTAGATTACTTGTTGGTTATTACTGCATTGTCGGAACTAGAAGCACAAGCATTTCGCTACACTCGCATTAACATCTGCTAACCATGTGTATGTGACAAATAAAATTTGATTAGATTTTTTGTATGTATGTGTGCGTGGTTGTATGTGTGCGTGGTTGTATGTATGAGTGGTTGTATGTATGAGTGGTTGTATGTATGAGTGGTTGTATGTATGAGTGGTTGTATGTATGAGTGGTTGTATGTATGAGTGGTTGTATGTATGTTTGAGTGTGTGTGTGTGTGTGTAGTTGTATGAGTGAGTGAGTGAGTGAGTGAGTGAGTGAGTGAGTGAGTGAGTGAGTGAGTGAGTAAACCAGTAGGCGTGTGTGCAAGTGAGACAGTGTGACAGTGTGACAGTGTTTGTGAGTGGTTGTATGCATGTACGCATGCGTGGTCGCATGAACGCGTGCGTGGTCGCATGTACGCGTGCGTGGTCGCATGTACGCGTGCGTGGTCGCATGTACGCGTGCGTGGTCGCATGTACGCGTGCGTGGTCGCATGTACGCGTGCGTGGTCGCATGTACGCATGCGGGGTCGCATGTACGCATGTGTGGGCGCATGTATGCATGCGTGGTTGCATGTGTGCATGCGTGGCTGCGTGTATGCATGCGTGGTTGCATGTATGGTTGTCTGCATGTCTGCATGTATGGTTGTCTGCATGTATGTATGTATGTATGGTTGTCTGCATGTATGTATGGTTGTCTGCATGTATGTATGTATGTATGTATGGTTGTCTGCATGTATGTATGTATGTATGTATGTATGGTTGTCTGCATGTATGTATGTATGTATGGTTGTCTGCATGTATGTATGTATGTATGTATGGTTGTCTGCATGTATGCATGTATGTATGGTTGTCTGCATGTATGTATGCATGTATGGTTGTCTGCATGTATGTATGTATGTATGTATGGTTGTCTGCATGTATGTATGTATGTACAGTGCCTTGCGAAAGTATTCGGCCCCCTTGAACTTTGCGACCTTTTGCCACATTTCAGGCTTCAAACAAAGATATAAAACTGTATTTTTTAGTGAAGAATCAACAACAAGTGGGACACAATCATGAAGTGGAACGACATTGATTGGATATTTCAAACATTTTTAACAAATCAAAAACTGAAAAATTGGGCGTGCAAAATTATTCAGCCCCCTTAAGTTAATACTTTGTAGCGCCACCTTTTGCTGCGATTACAGCTGTAAGTCGCTTGGGGTATGTCTCTATCAGTTTTGCACATCGAGAGACTGACATTTTTTCCCATTCCTCCTTGCAAAACAGCTCGAGCTCAGTGAGGTTGGATGGAGAGCATTTGTGAACAGCAGTTTTCAGTTCTTTCCACAGATTCTCGATTGGATTCAGGTCTGGACTTTGACTTGGCCATTCTAACACCTGGATATGTTTATTTTTGAACCATTCCATTGTAGATTTTGCTTTATGTTTTGGATCATTGTCTTGTTGGAAGACAAATCTCCGTCCCAGTCTCAGGTCTTTTGCAGACTCCATCAGGTTTTCTTCCAGAATGGTCCTGTATTTGGCTCCATCCATCTTCCCATCAATTTTAACCATCTCCCCTGTCCCTGCTGAAGAAAAGCAGGCCCAAACCATATTTAACAACTATATTGAAGATGACTGTCTTAGAAGTCTCTCCCTCGCTCTGCAAATGAGGACGTAGTTTAAACCTCAACTGAGCAGCAGGGTTGAGATGATTGAAAGCTGTTAGTCGCCCATTCTCCCTCCCACTCCTCTAATCCTGGGAGAGTAGTTCATGCATCCGTAATGGATGACAAAAAATGAAAACCTATGAGAGCCGACTGCAGGGGCCTGGCTGTAGCTCCTCATCTTTCACTAATGCCGTCAAACACTCAATCTTTTAGACATGTCACTCTGCTTACGTGTGATTCTTTAGCTCATACAGAAAAATGCAAAGTAATTTGTCTCTTTGCCTGTATGAATAGCTTCAATCAAAACAGAGATATAGCCTAGCAATATATTACCAAAGCCACGTTGCAAAAAAAATAACATTGCTCCAGCAGGGTGAAAATACACACTGTCATTGGTCTCAAAATTGTTCAGCAAACAGACATTGTCTAAATTAGAAAATTAATTAGAATGAGCGTTCTTACGAGGCAAAAAACAGTTATTCTTCTGCAACTGAATCTCCATTAACATCTGAAATAGGATGGCCCATCTTTTCAAGCAAAAGAGGTTGTGGGATCCATTTGGAATTTTCCCCCTACAAACTATTGGGCCCAGGCAGAGCCACAACAGGTATCCCTAACTGATTCCACAGGTGGAAATGTGCAGGGCTGATGCATGAACAGATGCATGAACTTTAATCACAGTGCTTTTGACGCTTGGGGGATTTATGAGCGAGGTGAAGTCCTCTCACCGGGATAGCTGCAGCTGCAGCTGGGGAAAGGGGAAAGATGCAAGGCAGAGCCTCCCTAATTCTCTAAATGAGAAACTCCGGGGGGAAAGGAGAAAGAGTGTTTATGTTGGGGAGAGCTGCCATAAAGTATTGGTTTCCCAAGAGGGAAAATGTGGCACTGACAGTGCTCAGTATTCTTAAAGCCTTCCCAAACAGCATTAGCATTCCTGGGAGACCTTGCCACTGTTGTGGCGTTACACCCTGCAATCAAGCCTCAAGAAGCAAAGCTACACAGTAAATGGGAGTTCCAAAGTGGGACTTCACCAAGTTAGCAATAGGATAATGGGCCATAACATAGGTCAAAAGGCTGACTTGATGATTAATAAAGATCAGCCCAGGTATTGGACAAAAATAGTGACATCCTCCCTCAATAAAGAGAAACACTAATGGCGTCTTTTTGTAGGCACTAAATACACCATGGTTCATTGGACAAATTAGATCATCTTCATCAGCTAAAGTCACCTTTTGTGAATTTTGAAGAATTTACGTACTTAAAAACACAAAGCACCTAAAGGCTTCATAATTCATAAAAGTTGACTGCCATTATCTCACAATCAAATCAAATTTGAGGTAACTCATATCCGGGTTTTAGGACTACAAGCTGGCAAGCTCTATTCCTGAAATTCCAAATGTACCAGGAACCCTGGTTCCCAGAATGGGATGGATCCCAGAATTCCCATACAGGAAATATGGAATGTTCCTTTTGCCACCCCAGACGTTCCAAATCAACTGTAATGTCAATACCATTGTAAAGCACAATTTCTCCCCTTTCCAACAGAATCAATTACATGACCCCCACGCTGCCCATTTCTGGCGGGTGGAGAAGCGAAACGAATGCGTGAAAATGGCGGGTGGGGAAGCGAAACTAATGCGTGATAGTGAGAAGGAGAGATGTCGTGGGAAAATAGCGTTTTTTCACTCAATCTGTCCAGCTTATCACCGTATCGCCTCTAAAATGTAAATAAAACACTAAAAAGAGTTTATATAATGTGTCATTACATACCTATTTGAAGGTTTGTGTCGAATTTGAATCCGTTTTTTAGGGCGGTGCTAAAGTGATCTTAAAAGTAAACAGCGGCTTTGAGAATGATGATCGCATGCAATGACGCAACAAATGACTAGGTATCCCCCCTTTCCCAGTCACTGTCCATTTCTTGTTTTTAAAGGATGATAGAAGTGCTACACCTGGTGGAGAGAGATTGTAAGACAGAAATAGTTGCTTTATGCGTTCTGTACGTTAAGACATGACACGTCACGATGTAACGGAGGGTCAGTTTTGAACTTTTCTCCAGTACTATAGAGCCATTACCAGGTCGATCAACGCTTTAATAGAAACCTAGTTCACACCCGCGATTTTGATGAATGGTCCTGTATTTGGCTCCATCCATCTTCCCATCAATTTTAACCATCTCCCCTGTCCCTGCTGAAGAAAAGCAGGCCCAAACCATGATGCTGCCACCACCATGTTTGACAGTGGGGATGGTGTGTTCAGCTGTGTTGCTTTTACGCCAAACATAACGTTTTGCATTGTTGCCAAAAAGTTCAATTTTGGTTTCATCTGACCAGAGCACCTTCTTCCACATGTTTGGTGTGTCTCCCAGGTGGCTTGTGGCAAACTTTAAACAACACTTTTTATGGATATCTTTAAGAAATGGCTTTCTTCTTGCCACTCTTCCATAATGGCCAGATGTGTGCAATATACGACTGATTGTTGTCCTATGGACAGAGTCTCCCACCTCAGCTGTAGATCTCTGCAGTTCATCCAGAGTGATCATGGGCCTCTTGGCTGCATCTCTGATCAGTCTTCTCCTTGTATGAGCTGAAAGTTTAGAGGGACGGCCAGGTCTTGGTAGATTTGCAGTGGTCTGATACTCCTTCCATTTCAATATTATCGCTTGCACAGTGCTCCTTGGGATGTTTAAAGCCTGGGAAATCTTTTTGTATCCAAATCCGGCTTTAAACTTATTCACAACAGTATCTCGGACCTGCCTGGTGTGTTCCTTGTTCTTCGTGATGCTCTCTGCGCTTTTGACGGACCTCTGAGACTATCACAGTGCAGGTGCATTTATACAGAGACTTGATTACACACAGGTGGATTGTGTTTATCATCATTAGTCATTTAGGTCAACATTGGATCATTCAGAGATCCTCACTGAACTTCTGGAGAGAGTTTGCTGCACTGAAAGTAAAGGGGCTGAATAATTTTGCACGCTCAATTTTTCAGTTTTTGATTTGTTAAAAAAGTTTGAAATATCCAATAAATGTCGTTCCACTTCATGATTGTGTCCCACTTGTTGTTGATTCTTCACAAAAAAATACAGTTTTATATCTTTATGTTTGATGCCTGTAATGTGGCAAAAGGTCGCAAAGTTCAAGGGGGCCGAATACTTTCGCAAGGCACTGTATGTATGGTTGTCTGCATGTATGTATGTATGTATGCATGTATGGTTGTCTGCATGTATGTATGCATGTATGGTTGTCTGCATGTATGTATGCATGTATGGTTGTCTGCATGTATGTATGCATGTATGGTTGTCTGCATGTATGTATGTATGGTTGTCTGCATGTATGTATGTATGGTTGTCTGCATGTATGTATGTATGGTTGTCTGCATGTATGTATGTATGTATGTATGGTTGTATGTATGTATGTATGGTTGTCTGCATGTATGTATGTATGTATGTATGTATGGTTGTCTGCATGTATGTATGTATGGTTGTCTGCATGTATGGTTGTCTGCATGTATGTATGCATGTATGGTTGTCTGCATGTATGTATGCATGTATGGTTGTCTGCATGTATGTATGCATGTATGGTTGTCTGCATGTATGTATGCATGTATGGTTGTCTGCATGTATGTATGCATGTATGGTTGTCTGCATGTATGTATGGTTGTCTGCATGTATGTATGGTTGTCTGCATGCATGTATGGTTGTCTGCATGCATGTATGGTTGTCTGCATGTATGTATGGTTGTCTGCATGTATGTATGGTTGTCTGCATGTATGTATGGTTGTCTGCATGTATGTATGGTTGTCTGCATGTATGTATGGTTGTCTGCATGTATGTATGGTTGTCTGCATGCATGTATGGTTGTCTGCATGCATGTATGGTTGTCTGCATGCATGTATGGTTGTCTGCATGCATGTATGGTTGTCTGCATGCATGTATGGTTGTCTGCATGTATGTATGTATGTATGCTTGTCTTCATGTATGTATGTATGGTTGTCTGCATGTATGTCTGCATGTATGCATGTATGGTTGTCTGCATGTATGTATGTATGTATGGTTGTCTGCATGTATGCATGTATGTATGGTTGTCTGCATGTATGCATGTATGTATGGTTGTCTGCATGTATGCATGTATGTATGGTTGTCTGCATGTATGCATGTATGTATGGTTGTCTGCATGTATGCATGTATGTATGGTTGTCTGCATGTATGCATGGTTGTCTGCATGTATGCATGTATGTATGGTTGTCTGCATGTATGCATGTATGTATGGTTGTCTGCATGTATGCATGTATGTATGGTTGTCTGCATGTATGTATGGTTGTCTGCATGTATGTATGGTTGTCTGCATGTATGTATGGTTGTCTGCATGTATGTATGGTTGTCTGCATGCATGTATGGTTGTCTGCATGCATGTATGTATGTATGTATGGTTGTCTGCATGTATGTATGTTTGTATGCTTGTCTGCATGTATGTCTGCATGTATGCATGTATGGTTGTCTGCATGTATGTATGTATGTATGGTTGTCTGCATGTATGCATGTATGTATGGTTGTCTGCA